>NC_092710.1:61972355-62004726 GCF_047496885.1 Scyliorhinus torazame | reverse complement strand
TCGCCCCCCCCCCTCCTCCGCGCGCACACGTCGCCCCCTCTCGCGCGCACACGTCGCCCCCTCTCGCGCGCACACGTCGCCCCCTCTCGCGCGCACACGTCGCCCCCTCTCTCGCGCGCACACGTCGCCCCCTCTCGCGCGCACACGTCGCCCCCTCTCGCGCGCACACGTCGCCCCCTCTCGCGCGCACACGTCGCCCCCTCTCGCGCGCACACGTCGCCCCCTCTCGCGCGCACACGTCGCCCCCCTCTCTCGCGCGCACACGTCGCCCCCTCTCGCGCGCACACGTCGCCCCCTCTCGCGCGCACCACGTCGCCCCCTCTCGCGCGCACACGTCGCCCCCTCTCGCGCGCTCACGTCGCCCCCTCTCGCGCGCACACGTCGCCCCCTCTCGCGCGCACACGTCGCCCCCTCTCGCGCGCACACGTCGCCCCCTCTCGCGCGCACACGTCGCCCCCTCTCGCGCGCACACGTCGCCCCCTCTCGCGCGCACACGTCGCCCCCTCTCGCGCGCACACGTCGCCCCCTCTCGCGCGCACACGTCGCCCCCTCTCGCGCGCACACGTCGCCCCCTCTCGCGCGCACACCGTCGCCCCCTCTCGCGCGCACACGTCGCCCCCTCTCGCGCCGCACACGTCGCCCCCCTCTCGCGCGCACACGTCGCCCCCTCTCGCGCGCACACGTCGCCCCCCTCTCGCGCGCACACGTCGCCCCCCTCTCGCGCGCACACGTCGCCCCCCTCTCGCGCGCACACGTCGCCCCCCTCTCGCGCGCACACGTCGCCCCCTCTCGCGCGCACACGTCGCCCCCTCTCGCGCGCACACGTCGCCCCCTCTCGCGCGCACACGTCGCCCCCTCTCGCGCGCACACACGTCGCCCCCCTCTCGCGCGCACACGTCGCCCCCTCTCGCGCGCACACGTCGCCCCCTCTCGCGCGCACACGTCGCCCCCCTCTCGCGCGCACACGACGTCGTCCCCTCTCGCGCGCACACGCCGCCCCCCTCTCGCGCGCACACGTCCGCCCCCCTCTCGCGCGCACACGCCGCCCCCCTCTCGCGCGCACACGCCGCCCCCTCTCGCGCGCACTACGTCGCCCCCCTCTCGCGCGCACACGTCGCCCCCCTCTCGCGCGCCACCACGTCGCCCCCCTCTCGCGCGCAACACGTCGCCCCCTCTCGCGCGCACACGTCGCCCCCTCTCGCGCGCACACGTCGCCCCCCTCTCGCGCGCACACGTCGCCCCCCTCTCGCGCGCACACGTCGCCCCCCTCTCGCGCGCACACGTCGCCCCCCTCTCGCGCGCACACGTCGCCCCCCTCTCGCGCGCACGAGCGCTTGCAACGTCGCCCCCTCTCGCGCGCACACGTCGCCCCCCTCTCGCGCGCACACGTCGCCCCCCTCTCGCGCGCACACGTCGCCCCCCTCTCGCGCGCACACGTCGCCCCCCTCTCGCGCGCACACGTCGCCCCCTCTCGCGCGCACACGTCGCCCCCTCTCGCGCGCACACGTCGCCCCCTCTCGCGCGCACACGTCGCCCCCCTCTCGCGCGCACACGTCGCCCCCCTCTCGCGCGCACACGTCGCCCCCTCTCGCGCGCACACGTCGCCCCCCTCTCGCGCGCACACGTCGCCCCCCTCTCGCGCGCACACGCCTCCCCCCTCTCTCGCGCACACGCCTCCCCCTCTCTCGCGCACACGCCTCCCCCTCTCTCGCGCACACGCCTCCCCCTCTCTCGCGCACACGCCTCCCCCTCTCTCGCGCACACGCCTCCCCCTCTCTCGCGCACACGCCTCCCCTCTCTCGCGCACACGCCTCCCCCTCTCTCGCGCACACGCCTCCCCCTCTCGCGCACACGCCTCCCCCCTCTCTCGCGCACACGCCTCCCCCCTCTCTCGCGCACACGCCTCCCCCTCTCTCGCGCACACGCCTCCCCCTCTCTCGCGCACTCGCCTCCCCCTCTCTCGCGCACACTCGCCTCCCCCTCTCTCGCGCACACGCCGCCCCCTCTCTCGCGCACACGCCGCCCCCTCTCTCGCGCACACGTCGCCCCCTCTCGCGCGCGCACACGTCGCCCCCCTCTCGCGCGCACTACGTCGCCCCCTCTCGCGCGCACACGTCGCCCCCCTCTCGCGCGCACTACGTCGCCCCCCTCTCGCGCGCACACGTCGCCCCCTCTCGCGCGCACTACGTCGCCCCCCTCTCGCGCGCACAACGTCGCCCCCCTCTCGCGCGCACACGTCGCCCCCCTCTCGCGCGCACACGTCGCCCCCCTCTCGCGCGCACACGTCGCCCCCCTCTCGCGCGCCACACGTCGCCCCCCCTCTCGCGCGCACACGTCGCCCCCTCTCGCGCGCACCACGTCGCCCCCCTCTCGCGCGCACACGTCGCCTCCCCTCTCGCGCGCACACGTCGCCCCCTCTCGCGCGCACACGTCGCCCCCCTCTCGCGCGCACACGTCGCCCCCTCTCGCGCGCACACGTCGCCCCCGTCGCCCCTCTCGCGCGCACACGTCGCCCCCTCTCGCGCGCACACGTCGCCCCCCTCTCGCGCGCACCACGTCGCCCCCTCTCGCGCGCACACGTCGCCCCCCTCTCGCGCATTACGTTTCCCCCATCTCTCGCGCGCACACACACAGAAACACGTCAACCCCTCTCAAACAAACGTGTATGAAGCGTGGGGGGTATATTTCCTAGCTCTAAAATTCAAACAGGACGAGACAGTATAGATGCAGGAAAGATGTTTCCGATGGTGGGTGTGTCTAAATTCTTTTGTCTCACAATTAAGGCTGTCTACTTAACTAATCTGGCTGGTTTCCAGAAATACTAGTTTAGTTTTTATTAAAATGGCTTTCATCAATTTTAGCAGAAAATGCTTAAGAACATATATATTTAAATTACAAAATGGTAGTCACACTAAAACTAGTCATTTTGATATTGCCAACAGTGAAGCCATTGATCCTGGCACCAGGGAGGCAACGTACCATCCTGGAATCATGACTGCCTTTACAGAAATGCCTGTCTGTTCTCCTAACTAACGAATCTCCACTCTATTGCTCTTCCCTTCTTCCTTCTCTCCTGTATAGATGAACCAATCTTGGTGCTACTAACTTGCAGTCCTCTGCAGAACCAGCTTCCAAAATGGAAAACAAATTTCTGAGGGGGACCCCAGAGGTCTTATAGAATAATAGAATCATAGAAATTACAGTGCAGAAGGACTTCTGCACTCCCGACCTGGTTCTCTTGGGCTAACTGGCTTTCACTCATTCTTTCTCTGTCTCCATGCTTCTAAGCTGCTCTATGACCTCCCCTCTGAACATAGTATCCATGTCGCCCTCAGCCTTGCGTATGCGCCACAAATACCCCAACGCTGTCACTGGTTTCCCTTATTCCTGGTGTTTCTCACTTAAATTCAATACAGCTACTTCTTTAAAAATTGTTTTCTAATTTAGAGCAACTTAAAGACCCAACAGCAGTTTCTTGGCAACCAATGAACTTGGTTTTCTTGTGTTGTCGCTATTCGCTTTATTACTCAACTTTTGAACTCCGCATGGGCCCATTCAGAGTAGCTGAATGGTCCACTGCTTCTCAGACTGTGGGTAAGTAGAACATGGCTACTCCACTCTGGAGCTACAGACTGGACTGAATTGCGTTTGCCAATTCTTCTTGGTGGTGGTTACTGCTTCTGGGTCCTCTTTCACACACTCCAGCAAACTGATAGCTGTGAAATGCACCTATATCAACTGCTTGGCAGGCAGCTATGCTCGCCATTATACCACCATCACTGCATTGAGGGAATTTTGTGGTGTAGGTATAACCACCGTGCTGTTAGCAAGGGCGTTCCAGGATTTTGACCCAGTGAAGGTGAAGGAGCGGCTATATAATTCAAAGTCAGGATGGTGTGAGGCTCGGAGGTGAACTCCCAGGTGGTGATGTTCCCATGCATTTGCTGCCGTTGTCCTAGGTGGTAGAAGTCACGGGTTTGGAAGGTGCTGTTGAAAGGGCAATGATACATTGCTCTCCATCTTGTAGAATCTTGGCATTTTACGTCTGGTGCAAGGAGTGAATATTGAAGGTGGTAGGCGGAGTGTCAGTCAAGTTCACTGCTTTATCCTGCTTGGTCTGGGTTGTACTCATGCAGACAAGTGGAAATTTTCCATTACATTCCTGAATTGTGCCTGTGGAGAGTGGACAGACTTTGGGAAGTCAGGAAGTGAGTTACTCGCTGCAAGATTCCGAGCTCTAACTTCTTGGAGCCGAAGTATTTATATGGCTCATCTGTTTCTGGTCAATGGTAACCTCCAGGATGTTGATGGTGGGTGTTCGGAGGGATGGTAATACTATTGAATGCCAAGGGAGCTGGTTGGATTCTCCCTTGTTGGAGTTGACCATTGTATGTCTGTCACTTGTCAGCCCAACTGTGAATATTGTCCCATGTCTTGTTGCATATGGACATGGACTGCTTCACTATCTGAGGAGTAAGGAATAGTGCTGAACATTGCACAATCATCTGTGAAAATCATCAGGCCTGATCTCATGATGAAAGAAAGGTCATTTATGAAGCAGCTGAAGATGGTTGAGCCTAGGACTGTAATCTGAGAAACTCCTGCAGTGATATCCTGGAGCTGAGATGTTTGGCTTGTAATAACCACAACAATCTTTCTTTGTGCCAGGTATTTCTCCAACCGACAATGACTTCAGTTTTGCTAGGGCTCCTTGATGCTATACTTGGTCAAATACGGCCGTGATCTCAAGGGCAGTCACATTTACTTCACCACTGGGGTTCAGATTTTTGTCTATGCTTTGGTGTAATGAGTTAGAAACATACATAGAAACATAGTAGATCGGAGCAGGAGAAGGCCATTCGGCCCTTCGAGCCTGCTCCGCCATTCGTCACGATCATGGCCGATCATCCAACTCAATCGCCTAATCCTGCTTTCTCCCCATATCCCTTAATCCCATTCACCTCAAGAGCCATATCTATCCGCCTCTTGAATGTATTCAATGTCTTAGCCTCAACTATTTCCTGTGGTAATGAGTTCCACAGGCTCACCACTCTTTGGGTGAAGAAATGTCTCCTAGTCTCTGTCTGAAATGGTTTACCCTGAATCCCCAGACTGTGGCCCCTGGTTCTGGACCTCCATCTTCCCTGCATCCACCCTATCTGGTCCTAATAGAATTTTATAAGTCGCTATGAGACCACCCCTCATTCATCTGAACTCCAGTGAAAACAATCCTAACCTAGTCAATCTCTCCTCATACGTCAGTCCCACCATCCCTGGAATCAGCCTGGTAAACCTTTGCTGCACTCCCTCGAGAGCACAAAATGAACAGCCTATGGTAAAACTGTCAATGATGTACAACAGGATTTTCCGCTCAATTCCAACTGTGAAGATCCGCAAGCAGCAGGGAATTCCTTGAAATTCCCTCAAAATATAACAATAGCCACACTTGCAGTAAATGTAGGGCCTGTTTAATAGGTAATAAAGTGGGAGACTCCTCCCCTATAAACTCGGAGAACAGGGGCATTTCAACTTTGTAATGGGATAGGGTGGCAAGGTGGTGCAATGGTTAGCACGGCAGGTTCGATCCCTGCCACTGTCCGTATGGAGTTTGCACATTCTCCCCATGTTTGCGTGGATTTCACCCCCACAGCCCAAAAC
The DNA here is from genome assembly GCF_047496885.1 of Scyliorhinus torazame. Taxonomy (NCBI): domain Eukaryota; kingdom Metazoa; phylum Chordata; class Chondrichthyes; order Carcharhiniformes; family Scyliorhinidae; genus Scyliorhinus; species Scyliorhinus torazame. The sequence continues at coordinate 61,999,068 of NC_092710.1, read as the reverse complement.
ATGTACAGCGTAGGTGGATTAGCCACGCAAAATTGCCCCTGAATTGGGAAAATAAAATGGATACTCCAAATTACAAACAAAAACTTTGTAACAGGAAAAAAAAAATTAATTCATGGGAAGTGGGCATTGCTGGCTAGGCCAGGATATATTGCCCAGTCCTAATACCCTCACTTTCCCAAGAGAAGTTGTGTGTGGGCAATAAATGTTGGCCTAGCCAGCAACGCTCACATCCCATGGACAAATAAACTAATTTTGAGAGGGGTGAAAGTGTTTTTTTACCAGTAGTCAAACCCGTTCATACTGCTTAATACTTCCTTTTCCATTCCATTGAAAGGACAATCAGGCGAGGTGTAGTATCTTGACTTTCCCACCAGCGGTGGTTTTCTGACCCAAAAATAAACCCAGCTCCTGTTTCTTGGTGAAAGGTCAGCCCATTTTAATGTGTTTCTCTCTCTGTTTAGGCTGAGTGGCAATAAACTGGGAGATTCAGGAGTGAAACTATTGTCTGTGTCTCTGAGGAATCCGGACTGTAAAATACAAGAACTTCAGTAAGTACCGGATTGTGAGATTGTGTTTCTAATAATTGGATGTCTTGCAATGTAAATTATTATCAGCAATAGTGTCATTAATAATCACCGCACATTATCATTGTTATCAGGATTAGTGTTATTAACAAACAGCACAGATTTACTCTGATTGCTGTAATCTTTCTCTCTCTCCAGACCAGATAGTAATAGACTCCCCTCCTCTCTATGCAGGAATGAAACATTTAAATAGTAATTGAGAATTTTTCTCAATGACATGCACCAGAATAAAAAGATGGACAAAACAATTAAATGTTTATACAGTTAACCATACATGACATATCACATTGAATTTAGTTTAAGTATTCATTCAGATCATTGATGCAAGCTTGCAAGCATCTCGGTTTGTTAAAAATAGAAAACTGCAATTTATCGGTAAGGCAGTTAACAAACTACATTTAATTCTGGAGCTACATCCCAGGGGACTCACCCCCAAATTTGTGTTAAGCGAAGCTTTGTGTTAGACCAGGAGTCCCCATTCCCACATAATGCACCTCTTATGTAACTCAATGCCGACAATCATTGCCGATCTCAAAAACAATTCATATAACAAATTGCACTAACTGTCTTTAAAAAAAAAAAATCATTATTTATTTTGTTCACACCTTACAATGACCTGACCGTGTAACCTTGCATTGTAAAGTGTACCATGCTCCATGATTTTACGCTGATGTGGTCGAACTCCTTTATCGGTACAGTCATATGACTAGTTTAGAAATATTCAACTGATCCAGAGTTACGATTGCTGTATTTCAGTTTATCACAGGCATCATTCTATGGATTTGCTATTGTGCAGTAAGAATGATTAACAAATTCAACATGAATTTGTGCTATCTGAGTTTGAATCATTGCAATTTCACGGTGTGAAAATGAATAAACTATCGGGAGCCTGTGAATATTGAGTCAACTGATTGTAAAATGCATAACCTGAGATTTCTTATGATAAAGGAACGCCTAATATGGGTGGAATGGAAGGCAGCACAGTGGTACAGTGGTTAGCACAGCTGCCTGACGGCGCCGAGGTCCCAGGTTCGATCCCGGCTCTGGGTCACTGTCTGTGTGGAGTTTGCACATTCTCCCCGTTTTTGCATGGGTTTCGCTCCCACAATCCAAAGATGTGCAGGGTGGGTGGATTGGCCACGCTAAATTGTCCCTTAATTGGAAAAAATGAATTGGGTACTCTAAATTTAAAAAAATATATAAATACAAAAAATACGGGTGGAATTAAAGCACAGTGGTTAGCACTGTTGCTTCACAGCGTCAGGGACCCGGGTTTGATTCCCGATTTGGGTCACTGTCTGTGCTGAGTCTGCACGTTCCCCATGCCTGCGTGGTTCCCTCCAGGTGCCCCAGTTTTCCATTACAAGTCCCGAAAGACGTGCTTGTTACATGAATTCCAATTTTGAATTCTCCCTCTGTGTACCTGAACAGGTGCCGGAGTGTGGCGACTAGGGGATTTTCACAGTAACCTCATTGCAGTGTTAATGTAAGCCTACTTGTGACACTAATAATGATTATTATGTCTACAATATCATTATCTGTCAATGTGTCATTAGGACAGTGAGTAAAAACAAAGTCAAAGAGGAAGGTGTAAGGAGCATCTTAAAGAGACTGGAAAGATCGCGGCAAAGAGGATTAGGAAGGGAATTTCAGAGCTTGCAGCCCAGGAGCTCGAGGCTCTGCTCAGCTGCCAATAACTATAATCACAGAACAAAATAGTCTTAATTATGGACCTATTAATGATGTGCAGTGTTTTTAATAACACTGATACTGATAAAACTGTAGTAGCAGTATCTGTGTTATTAAAAACACTGCCCATTATTTATAGACACATAATAAGCTTGGCCACAAAGTTGATCGCCATGAAAGAAAAGGGACTGGCAGCATGGATATCAACTTGTCTGAGTGACAGGAAATAGACAGTAGTCGTGAACAATAGTTTTCAGATGGGAAAACATGCAATTGGATTCCTCTGCAATCGGTGCAGTGTTAGTATTACATCACATATATTAATAATTTAGATTTGGGAGTATCTAAAAATGAGGTACAAACCTGGTGAAGCTACAGCACGGGGCCACTTGCATTCCAAACAGCAGAAGTAGCAGAAAATAGAGCTAAGTAACACCAAAACCAATGGATCAGATCAAAGATCTGCATTCCAATTTTGTTTGGCAATCACTTGCTAACGAGTATGATTGTCCATCTAAAACTGTGTTGCTGGCCGTGGGTTCTGTGGGTCTTTACATGGCTGATAGCCTGATATAAGAGCTGCATCGTTCCCGCGCTCTTGGTAGGTGTTTCTGGGAGGTGGGATCGGTCCTTGCCTTCTAGATCGCTGGTATTCTTTTCTCAGGCTCCTATTCCAGCCTTATTCTTGCAATCAGGTGACCTCAAATTGTGTCCCTTCAATCAGGGCGTTCCTCCAAGTTGATCTCTTCTGAGCAAGGGTCTCCCTGACGGCACGGTGGCACAATGGTTAGTACTTCTGCCTCATAGCGCCAGAGACCCGGGTTCAATTCTGGCCTTGGGTGACTGTGTACAGTGCATTTTCTCCCCATGTCTGCGTGAGCTGAGCAAAAAAGGATTTGGTTTCGCAGTCAGGACTCCTGACATCCGAAGCACATGGTTGGCCAGAGGAGTTGGTTTCAGATGATCATGGCCTGGATGCTGGTGCTTTTACGCATTCTACCCATCATTTAAGGATGGCCAGGCCCACAAAGATGCAGCCGATAGCCACCACTAAATACATGGCCATATTTATCAACCAGTCCTTCCAACCTCCAAATCCCCAGTTACCCCAAGTGCCAGGGTCCTGCATTCCGTCCATGTGATCCCGTATGCGATCCATAAATTTAGTAATGTTAGCGGTTAGGTCTTGAACACCCATGATACACTTGCCCTGTACTATGGCGCATACCCCACCCTCACGGGCCAGAAGGTAGTCAAGAGCATACCGGTTCTGCATTGCAAACAACCGCAGCTGAGACAATTCCTTGGTTATTAAAAACAGCCAGGGGCTGTTTAGCACAGGGCTCAATTGCTGGCTTTGAAAGCAGGCCAGCAGCACGGTTCGATTCCCGTAACAGCCTCCCCGGACAGGCGCCGGAATGTGGCGATGAGGGGCTTTTCACAGTAACTTCATTTGAAGCCTACTTGTGACAATAAGCGATTTTCATTCATTTTTCATTGCCCCGAGGGCTCCCAAGGTTTTGTTTCCCAGGATGGTAAGGCCACAAATAAAATAATTCCTCTCGCTAACCGCCAAGGAACCCCCCCCCACACCTCCCAGTTTATCCAGCTTTGGAACGCCCATTCGGGCCTCCCAGCAATGCGGAAAGCCCTAGTCCCAACAGTGATATGAGAGATATTCGCCCAGCCACAAAGGAGCTGGAGGCCGGCGTTCAATGGAACAAAGGTGGTGTTGTAACAGACGCAGTGGCCGGATGCCTGAGTGATATGACACCTCCTGTCCGTACAGGTGGGGAACAGACATGTTATATTTGTTTCCACCTCTACCAGCAAACAGCCATATCCTTCACTGCTGAAGCAATTCTCGTACGACCAGGAGTCTCTATTGGGAGTGAAGTGGCTAGGTATGTACTCCCTCCACCGTTGCAGCCTATCATACTGTGAGTGGGAATTATCCCGAGGAAGGGGAAGGCAAATAGCCGGTGGTACGGAACCCGGATCATAAGGAAGAGTGACTTGCTCGGGCGGTGGCTCGGAATCCTGACACTAAACCACCGTTTGGGGAGTGCCCCAAAGCGGTGAAACAGAAAATAACCCAGACACCGATACGGGATTCGGGTTCCAGACAACCCGTCCCTGGCCATACAAGCGGTGGTAAATCTGGTAGAAGAGCTTCATACTACCCGGGTTTTCCTCAGCCTGGGTCCTAAATGAATTAAGTGTATCTCCTGATAACCTACGTTCTAGTTGTACTCCCCTCCTTACACTCCCCGTCCTCTCTCTATTCCCCCTCTCTCTCACAACCTCTTCCTACCCTCTCCTGACGGTCTGATTTTACCTTTATGGCACCAATCTTAACACATCCAAAATCAAATTTACATGTACTCCAAACACACGGCAATGTCCATGTAATGTTCCCTTCCCATCGCCGGGACCGGTGCAATTGCTTCATGAGTCCTGCATTGTCCGTTAACCTGATGACCTTCCATGAGTCAATACCATGTCCTCGTATATGGGGGCAGCGAAGAACATCACGTCTGCATGAACGAAATGTCCTTGTAGTTTGGTTGGGGTCACTCCAAGCGAGGCGAGGCTGAAGATTACACAGGCGGTGCGCAGCCACCCCATCATGCTTTACACCTGTAAAACAGCGCTGGGGAAGGGAGGCCGGTTAGTAACCGACCTTTTTACAGTGGTAGAGGTGGACCCAATTTACAGTGGTGGAGGTGGACCCAAGCACTCCGCCCCTCCACTTTAACTGCAGCGGGGGTGGTAAGGAGAACTTGGAAGGGCCCCTCCCATCGTGGCTCTGACCCTTTCCGAATCCAATTTTTGACCATGACATAACTACCGGGCTGCACTGAAAGTGAGCTAGGTAATGGGGGCGGTGGCGGGTGAGCCGCGCGGACCTGGCCATGGAGCTCCTTGAGGACCTTAGTGTGGGCTAGAACATAGGTGGTCATCCCTTCAGTCATATGGTGAAACTGAACCAGTCTGGGAACATGCAGGTTCCAGGGAGTTCTAAGAGGCCTGCCATAAAGGATCTCGGCAGGAGAGAGCTGGTCCGGTCCCGCAGGTGTAACCCGCAGCTGGAAGAGGGCAACGGGGAGCAACTTAAGTCATGTCAGTCCCGTGTCTGCTCTTAATTTAGCCAATTTAGTTTTGAGGGTCTAATTGTGTCTCTCAACCAACCCGGCCGCCTGCGGTCTGTAGGCACAGTGTAACTGCTGGCGTATGCCCAATTGGGAGCAGAACTCTTTGTTAATCTGTCCAATAAAATGAGTCCCGTTATCAGAACTTAACTGAGCTGGTATACCGTACCGGGGAATGATTTCCCGCATCAGAACTTTAACCACAGTAGCAGCTTTATTATCGGTAGTCGGATACGCCTCGACCCATCTGCTGAACACATCCACAATGACCAAAACATATTATAACATTGACACCTTTCCAACTCAATGTAATCCATTTGCAGCGTCTCAAAGGGACCATTGGGCAACGGGGTTTGCCCCATCCCACAAGGGATACCTTTGCCGGTGTTATATTGCTGACAAATCAAACACAGATTACTGATACTCTGGGCCAACCCCTGCATTTTAGGGTGCCACCAAGTATCCAGCAACAAATCACTGGTCCCCCAAGCCCCACAATGAGTTTCAAAGTGTACACATTCGATGACCCATAAAGCCAGTGCATCAGACATACAAGTCTGATGTGCTGGCGTGGTCCATGAAGAGGAAACAGAATCATATGTACAACCTAACCGTTTCCACATTTGTTTATCACTCTCAGGAGCGTCCTCCTGTAACCTTATGACGTCTTGGATGGTTGGCATTGGCTTGTCAGAAGCAGACCTATTTATAGCAGATAGTTTAGTCTGACTTAAAATTTTAGGCACCATCACTTGCTGAATTTGCGCGGCTGTCCGCGCTGCACAATCTGCTTGTTCATTACCAACGTCAACTGGGGTCGAAAATCTGCGCGGGCATAAGGAGGGCCTGCAGTAGGTCATTAACTAAACCCCGGTGGGATATTTCCGTGCCGGCCAAGATAAGGAATCCCCTATTCTTCCAGAGCTGTGGGTTGGCTGAAGTAGTGTTAATCGTTTCAGGGACCTCAAAATATTTTATGGAAGTGCCGTCTGGCGTGTGGCGTGACTTGAAGTGCGTATTCTGAAGTGCGTGATCCACTGCCCTCCTTACCATAGGCCCCAGATCCTTGGCATGGTACTGGTCGTGGACCTGACGTGTAATATGAGGGCCCACAGAAGCTGACTGTGGCCATAAATGTGGTGGTATTGTAACAAAATCGTCTGTACCTTCTTTTCCCGTGACTGTGGCTGTAACCTTGACTGGCCATTCGGTCCCAATTAATGGCCGGTATTTGTCCTCCAACTCCCCGTTTTGTCCGGTTCTGTCATAGGCCAGGGTAACGTGGTGCAGTGAATGTTCAATGTCTAACGTCCACCACTGGGGAGTGATAGAAATATAGCACTCTTGTCTCATCCTCCATGATTGAACCGTTACCCCTTCGTCTCCGCACTCTAGCTGTAGCTGGAAGATACACAGTAAATCCCCGGCCAACAGTTACAGTCCAATCGAGTAGTCACCACAAACTGATGATCTGCAGACTTATTCTCAGAAGTGACTGTCACAGGTTCAGAAATAGGATACTCACACACCTGTCCTTGGAACCCCGACAAATGCTGGGTGTGGTCGGATAGTGGTAGTCGAAGTTCAGATTGCACCGAAGACATGGCTGCTCCAGTGTCGATTACAAATGGGCAGCGTTGATCTCCTATCTGCAGAGAAATAATAGGTTCCCTGTACGATTGGAGAGTCCTTATGACTAAATTAGCTAGTCAATCTTGTGTTGGGAAAGGGTTTGCCTGGGAGAAGTCAGTGTACCTAGTCTGTCCTCCCCTTGGTGGTTACCCCCTCCTTTGGGTCGGGTAGTCTCCTTCTGCTGCCCGTCTTTTAAAGGGTCATTCCTGTTGCCAATGATCTGCACGGCCACAATTAAATCATGTATTGTTCCCTCTATATCTGCCCCGTTCTCTTTTCCCAGTAGACCAATGGCCCCTCAGAGGGGGCGGCAGTTGTGAAGCTGTTCGTGCATACGGTGGGCCATAAAGAGGAACTGAGGGTCCATTTGGGTGGGTTTGATATCCTCCCCTATGTTGATCCACCCACCCAAGGTCACAATATTGGAGTTCCAGCTGGTAAGCCACCGTATCTGCCGCTGGTTGGAGTCTCAGATCATCCTTTTTCATTACATACTCAGTCTTAATCTTTGTAACTGAGCCTCCTTCCTGGCCTACACCCTCCTTCCAATACAATCTGACTGCCCTGGCCATCTGAGAAGGGTCGTTCTCTGTCCAATTCATGTTATTACATTTCACGGCAGTAGCCACAGAAGGTGGTAGGCAATGCATTAACATAGCACAATATTGAGGGGAATTCTGACCATTTTGGTACGGCAAGTCGTCTGACTGCCCACGGTAGATTTCATTAAAACGTTCCAGAAATTCCTCTGGCTCTTCAGTCTTTTTAGGTTTGAGGTCTAAGATAGCAGAAATGTTTATGGGCTTTTGAAATGTGACATTCAACGCATTCAGGATTTGTGCCCGTCTATCATCGTCCAAAGCGTGGGCTTGCTTAAGTGCGGCGTGGCTAGCATAATTCAAATGATTAAGATGATTGCGGTACTCTGCTGGGGTTAAAACCTGCTGGACTAGGGTCCAGAGGTCCCTTGAATCAGCTTGATAAACTGAAATGGTAGTTCTCAGATAATCCACGAAAGCAGCAGGAGATTTCTTCCTGTCTGGGATTGCAGCCAGAATAGCCATCATCTCACTGGGTCTCCATGGGAAATAAACATCTATCGTGGGATGGACGGTCGCCGTTACAGCATCAGGGTTTGGTATTTTCCCAATCTGCAACTGTCTCAGAGTCTCACTAGGGGGCGCTCTAGCTGATTCCTCTGGCTCTTCAAAGACTTCGACATCCTTCCCTTCCACTAGGGGGAGCTCCAGCTCCTCAGAACCATTCCCATCCTCTTTATTTATTCTCATACTTTTCTGTCCTACCATATCGGTCTGAAGGGATCTAGGTGGTATGCGTGATTGTTTCTGGATAGGATCAGGCCCCTCTCTCATTGTCCGAGATCGGGTCCTAGAGCTAACTGGGCTTGTTGAACTCCTCTTCTCTAACAGACGGTGAAGATGCTGAAACAGGACCCAATTTATCAACCAAAGGGGCTGGAGAGGCTGGCATGATTTGAATCTGGGGAGCAGTGACTGGATATAAATTATGATACCCTGGTGGTTTCGGAATTAGTGCAGACAATGCTACTGGTGCAGTCGGGCCTCTACCCGACATGGTCCAATTTTCTGGGTCCTCAACTCCTTCTGTCAATGCAAGGCCAGCCATTGAACTACGTAGCTCCTTTTTTTTTTTACTCGAGTCCACCCTCTCTTTACTTGCGCGTTTTTTGAATGCACACTCCTTTTTCAATCTCTCCAGAGTTTTCTGGTTCCCCCTTTCACTAATTGGAATCCCCATTTTAAGGGCATTTTCTTGCCAACTTAATAACATGATCTTATCCCTCTCATGTTGACAATATTGTCCCCGTAATCTTATTAACTCTTTAGCTTTCATACTTTGGCTCTCTTTTTAAAAAAAATTATTTGCCTATTTATAACCAATGGCAATTTGTGCTGCTTGGCAAAATTATTTAAAAGGTTTTAAAAGTGTTCTTTTAAAACTTAAAATGTTTGAAAATTCAAATTGAATTACTGCAACCTGCAAGCTTAGATCTGATCTCAACTCCGAACTGAATTTACGATTTGCTTAACACAAACTTCTAAAACTTTTACAACTTAATTAATTCTTTATCTTAACAATTTTTCTTTTAACAAGTTTTTCTTACATTCACAAAAATGTTGGCTGCTATCAATGAGGGAGCAGTTAGCTGCGGTGATTTATACCAGAGCAAAGTCAACTGTCATCTCCAGATTTACACTTTTTAAAATGGTGTCAGTGAGTTTCTTTAAGTTTCTATTAATTCACAAATAAAATGAGATAAACATTATTTCAAGTAATTCAAACTTGAAGATTCTGGCAATTTCAATCAATTGCTTGCTAAAATAATTAACTTTTATCAAAGAGGTGGAGAAATCCACTGGTTTCCTTTAATTAATTCAAAACGTAACTTTGCTGGAGTTTCACTGACTCGAAAGAAAGGTATCCAATTACACCGCAAGCTGCCTGTTATCTCGAGGCCCGTGTGAGAAGCACTGTCTGTAGTCGTTAACTTTGGCTGCTGCTGTTAACCCTTTGAGAGACTTCTGATTTAACTAACATGCAGCATCCAGTTCTATGGATGTTCTTTTGTTTTGAAATTTATCCAAACATTTCCCCACAATCTCTAACTAGTCCTCAAGACTGTGTTTCTTGCCACTACAGTCCAAGGATACAACTTTAGCTTAATCAACTATAGATTTAAAAACACTCATGGAACTGAACCCTCCGCGCTGAGGTCCCATCAGTTCATCAAAACACTCATACATGGAATTAAACCATCAATTTGATGTCCCATCAATTCCAAAATTAACCCAAAACCGAACTATCAATTATGATATCCTATCAGTTAAATTTTCTAATCCCCAGACTGACCTTTGATTTCGTCGAGACGACCTTTCCGTACCAACTGCGAGTGACCAGACCAATCAGACCATAAGAAGAGGGGAAAATCAATGTGCGGTCATTTTCCAGCTACACATTGTGGGCCCGTTTCCACTTTCCTTGTCCAAAATCAGTCTAATTCTGATTTTGCAGTTGGTCGATAACCGTCTGGAGAAATCCCGGGTTGCTGGCACCAACTGACAAATGTTGAATTCTTTACCCGTCAGTCTGGCCTCAGTAAAACTCGAGATGGATTTGTAGGCTTAGTATTATTTATTTTAAGCAACTTGCAAGTCTGACTCACTTCTCAGGGACACAGAACACAGAACCAGTCTCCTGGATCCCTTGGAAACGAATGAGGTCCGAGACAAAGGGATCTCTGCAAATACATTCAAATGGCATCAGGTTTCACATACACGATTCCCATAGGTCATCCTATACCCCTCCTGACCTGGCCATACATCCTAATTGGCTCACTTCTTATTCCTTAACCCTGGCCCTCTTGTTACCCAGCATCCTTTTCTCCTCCTCTACCAGACACCCCTCCCCCCTTCCTTGCCATGCTTGCTGAAATCCTTTGTCTGTGAACTCACTCAAATTAGACTGGCCTACATCTACATTACTGTAACTAATATATTTAAACTAACTATTTTATATCACATTCGTCACGTGGGGCTACTGCCTTCTTAATTCTGACTCCGCCTGGGTGATAGAAATGTTTGACTCAGAACCGGATCACCAACTACCTCTCAAATTAGACGTGTCCCATCTGAGGTGCCAATATGTTGTGCCTCTGCTGGCCACAACTGACAAATGCCGACAGAATTGAATATCTTTAAACACAGCTTTATTATTTCTCTATGACTTCACCAAGACTACAGCTATGTGTTTATTTAAACAGTTGCAAACCTTCAAGATTCGCGGCTTGAATCAATTAATACTTCCCATTAGAGAGAAGTTGGGCCAGGTTCTCGGAGTGGCCGATGGGCTTTGAAAGACAGGTCACACATACGACAGTTGATCCCAGGTTATCATTGGTGAAATCTCGATGGTACCATATTTTATATGGTTTAAGTTCAACTATCCTTCAAGCTTCAGACGTTATTTGAGCTTATCCTTCAATTTCCATAAACAAGGACGTTATACTGGGCGTCATCCAAGCCTGTGCTCTGTGTTCCGAAAACACGGGTGTTATCAGTGATGTTATTGTCCCTGGATGCAGGGTGCAGCAGTTTCCTTGTTCGCTCCTTTAAAGAAAATTATTGACTTATTTTCCCATGATGCCTTACAACATAATGTTGGCCATCTTTCCCACCATATCTTTCGACTCAATGTTGGCAAGTGTCCCACTCAGGCCAATGTCAACGTTTGCAGAAGACACAAAACTTGAAAGTACTGTAAACTGACACAAATGTCTGAGAACACGCACTAACAAAACAGCTTCTTCCCTGCTGTTACCAGAGTCCTTTATGATCCTCTTATGCACTGAAGTGATTTCTCCATGAAATCAGTGAACAAAGAAAAGTACAACACAGGAACAGGCCCTTCGGCCCTCCAAGCCCGTGCCGACCATGCTGCCCGTCTAAACTAAAATCTTGTACACTTCCTGGGGCCGTATCCCTCTATTCCCATCCTATTCATGTAGTTGTCAAGATGCCTCTTAAATGTCACTATCGTCCCTGCTTCCACCACCACCTCCGACAGCAAGTTCCAGGCACCCACTACCCTCTGTGTTTAAAAAAAAAAAAAAAAACTTGCCTCGTACATCCCCTCTAAACCTTGCACCTCGCACCTTAAACCTATGCCCCCTAGTAATTGACCCCTCGACCCTGGGGAAAAGCCTCTGACTATCCACTCTGTCTATGCCCCTCATAATTTTGTAGACCTCTAGCAGGTCGCCCCTCAACCTCTGTCGTTCCAGTGAGAACAAACCGAGTTTATTCAACTGTTCCTCATAGCTAATGCCCTTCGTACCAGACAACATCCTGATAAATCTCTTCTGCAGCCTCTCTAAAGCCTCCACATCCTTTTTGGTAGTGTGGCGACCAGAATTGAACACTATACTCCAAGTGTGGCCTAACTAAGGTTCTATACAGCTGCAACATGACTTGCCAATTCTTACACTCAATGCCCCGGCCAATGAAGGCAAGTATGCTGTATGCCTTCTTGACTACTTTCTCCACCTGTGTTGCCCCTTTCAGTGACCTGTGGACCTGTACACCTAGATTTCTCTGACTTTCAATACTCTTGAGGGTTCTACCATTCACTGTATATTCCCTACCTGCATTAGATCTTCCAAAATGCATTACCTCACATTTGTCCAGATTAAACACCATCTGCCATCTCCGCAAAAGCCTCCAAACGATCTAAATCCTGCTGTATCCTCTGACAGTCCTCAGTTGCTATCCGCAATTCCACCAACCTTTGTGTCGTCTGCAAACTTACTAATCAGACCTGTTACATTTTCCTCCAAATCATTTATATATAATACGAACAGCAAAGGTCCCAGCATTGATCCCTGCGGAACACCATTAGTCACAGCCCTCCAATTAGAAAAGCACCCTTCCATTGCTATTCTCTGCCTTCTATGACCTAGACAGTTCTGTATCCACCTTGCCAGCTCACCCCTGATCCCGTATGACTTCACCTTTTGTACCAGTCTACCCCGAGGGACCTTGTCAAAGGCCTTACTGAAGTCCATATAGACAACATCCACTGCCCTACCTGCATCAATCATCTTTGTGACCTAAGCTCTATCAAGTTAGTGAGACACGCCCTCCCCTTCACAAAACCATGCTGCCTCTCACTAATATGTCCATTTGCTTCCAAATGGGAGTAGATCCTGTCTCGAAGAATTCTCTCCAGTAATTTCCCTACCACTGACGTAAGGCTGACCGGCCTGTAGTTCCCTGGATTATCCTTGCTACCCTTCTTAAACAAAAGAACAACATTGGCTATTCTCCACTCTCCCGGGACATCACCTGAAGACAGTGAGGATCCAAAGATTTCTGTCAAGGCCTCAGCAATTTCCTCTCTCGCCTCCTTCAATATTCTGGGGTAGATCCCATCCGGCCCTGGGGACTTATCTACCGTAATATTTTTCAAGACGCCCAACACCTTATCTTTTTGGATCTCAATATGACCCAGGCTATCTACACACCCTTCTCCAGACTCAATATCCACCAATTCCTTCTCTTTGGTGAATACTGATGCACAGTACCTCGCCCATTTCCTCTGGCTCCATACATCGATTCCCTTGCCTATCCTTCAGTGGGCCAACCCTTTCCCTGGCTACCCTCTGGCTTTTTATGTACGTAAATCTTCTCCACTGAGTAGTTCTACATTCTGTATGCTTCACTCTTATGTCTGATGTATTTACATTGTGTATCTATCGTATGTCCTTTGTTTTTCACGTATGGAACGATCTGTCTGGACAGAATGCAGAACAATGCTTTTCACTGTATCTTGGTACACGTGACAAATCCAAATCCAACTGTGAAAAGGACAGTGTAGAATTTCAGAAGGACATAGACAAGATGGTGGAGTGGGTAGATTGGCAGATTACGTTCCTTGTGGAGAATTATGAGGTGATGCATTTTGGTCAGAAGAACATGGAGCTACAATATAGAATAAGGGGTGCAGGTATAGGGGAACTAGGTGTATATTGCATAGATGATTGATCTTGGCAGGACAGGAAAAGAGAGCAGTTATTAAAGCATATCGTATTCTGGGTTTTATTAATAGTGGCATCGAGTACAAGAGCAAGGAGGTTATGCTGAATTTGCACAAGACAGTTGTTAGACCTCAGCTGGAATATTGTGAACAGTTCTGGGCACCACACTAGAGGAAGGATGTGAACATATTGGAGAGAGTGTGGAAGATGTTTGCAAGAATGGTTCCAGGGATGTTAAACTTCAGTTATGAGGATAGATTGGAGAGGATGGGGCTGTTCTCCCTGGAGAGACTAAGGCGAAGAGGGGATTTGATAGAGAGTTTCCAAATCATGAGGGGGCTGGAGAGAGTAGATGGGGAGAAAGTGTTTCCGCATTGAACAGGATCAAGAATGAGAGGGCACAGATTTAAAATGATTTGCAAAAGAAACAAATCACAACCAAATGGTTCGGGTCTGGAATGCATTGCCTGGAAGTGTGGTGGAGGCAGGTTCAATCGAGGCATTCGGGAGAGAATTAGATGATTATTTGAATGGCAACAATGTACAGGGGTTTTGGGGGAAAGGTAGGGGAATGGCTGGAAGTCATGTATTTTTTGAGAGTTGGTGCAGGCACGATGGGCCACCTGGCTGCCTCCTGCGACGTACCATTTCTGCCCATTGATCTGACAGTATCTGCGCTGGTGGAGGGTATGGAGAATCATGGTGTACCCACGAAGGATCCCTCCTCCTATGAGGTGGAGGACTGTCCGCTGGCTACAGCAGCCATTGATTTGCGAGACAGGGAGGCATGTTAGAGTGCATTGCACATTCAAACATGTCCTTCCGACTGTTCCTAATCTGGAGATCCGTGTGACCAATGGTGAACGCACTAACACCAGGTTTTTGGACTCAATACCATCCATTCAGCCACTCAATCTGTCTGGAATCTGCAACCCATCTCCCCATCAGTGCTTGACTGTCTTCTCCCCAGGCCTCCCAGCTCCAGCAGTTCATCGTTCATTGCCACAAGATTGGCAAGATCTGGACGCACTACTGGCTCATTATCTGACATTATGTTCTCTTTGACAAGCACATAAATTTTCATGTTACTCACCTATCAAAGACACACTCTCCTGTGCTGGTGATAGCCTGACTGTTCTTCATATCTCCACAGGGTATTTTATGCATGTTACCACTCCATCATGGCAGTGCAGGCGTCGCCTGTATCGGATCTTTCACTGGAAGGCTGAAATGCCTTTGATAGCCAATGCTGCTGCCAGGGCATTTGCTGGTGTGTGGATCTGGGTATGTTGAAGATTATCCGACTGGATTCTTTAAGGACCACGCAGACACATTCCTTTAAATCTAAGCAATATCTTTTTACTTATATAAGGGCTGACTGCAAGGTATTGATACCCTAACTGCCAGCCTGAGAAGAGCAAAGGGTTATAGTACACATGCAGTATTTATACATATCTGGATAAATGCAAGTCGTTCTGTTTGGCAGTTGGATCCGGTGAAGGGTGTGTGACAAAGTCACAAGATTTACAGAGAACTGATCAAAATAGATGTAATTACAAATTTACAAAATGTAGTATTACCACATGAAGGAATGGAACAAAGCTTGGCCTAATGAGATTACAATTGCAACCCATTAACCCTTAGTAAACAGTTATGCTCCCACAGGTAGAGGGGGAATTTTTCCACCAATTTCATTTCCGCTTTTTATTCACATGGACGGCTGTAAGTTTAACATTGCTTGCAGCACTCACCGTGTCAGAACACATAAGGGCATTGATCATTTTGACACACTGAAACCATGTACCCCACGCCTGCTCAGATTCTCGGCAATCTCCATCCAGAGACCCATCCAGAATTGCTTGTGTTGCTGGACAGATTTTGTCCTGTCCTGCAGGAACAGAACCTTCCTGCGAGCCTGAGCAACCTGGAGGAGCACCTCCAGGGAGCAATCAGTAGATTGGGTGGCACGGCAGCACAGTTTTTAGCACTGTTGCTTCACAGGATCAGGGTCCCAGATTCGATTCCCGCTTGGGTCACTGTCTGTGCGGAGTTTGCACATTCTCCACATGTCTGCGTGGGTTTCCTCCGGGTGCTCCAGGTTCCTCCCACAATCCCCGAAAAACGTGCTTGTTAGGTGAATTGGACATTCTGAGTTCTCCCTCTGAGTACCTGAACAGGCGCCAAAATGTGTCTACTAGGGGTTTTTCACAGTAATTTCATTGTAGTGTTATGGAAGCCAACTTGTGACAATAAAGATTATTATAATTGGGAAGTAACCTTTAATCTGCCGCCTTCCGTTTCAATCCTTCGTTCAGTGATCAGGACTCGTGCGCTTGTCCCTCCAGAGCTGCTGCTTTTGAAAGGGCTGCTGGCTGCCTTTAAATTTGATGCTTGCATTGCCTAAACCAGGGCTTTACCTGCAGCGAGTGGTTAAGATCTGGATTGCACTGAGTGTGGTGGTGTTGCGGGAGTTTCACATCTATTCTCATTCCCCAACTGACCAGGCAACGCTTAGAGTTTCAATTCAAGAAAGTTATTCCAGTAAAGCATGGAAGCTAAGCATCCACTAGGTGGCTTGCCAGCTCCCCAATCATAGGAAATAAAGAGCAATTATACCGTCAATTATATCTCCCAAGTAATTAACATGCACCAATCAAAAAAATACATTTGTTTACAAGTTATCGGTGTTCGTTCACAACTAATAATTAGGATTACATAATGTAGATTAGATTTAGGTTTATTATCACGTGTACTAAGGTACAGTGGAAAGTATTGTTCTGTGTACACGTATAACATATGTATAACATGTGAGTATAATTGCCAATCATAATTGGTGTCTTCCGGTAGCGGCCACGGAATGAGTGGTTGCTTATTTGGCAGCTCCCGCTCGTGGTGGACCTTGTCCCCCGATTTATGGTGGATTTGATAGACAGAACAGGAGACTGGTGAAGTAGAGGAAAAGGATTCCCCACCAGTGTATGGATTCGTAGACCAGAAGTGGTCTGAAAAGGAGACATCGTTGGTCGAAGACTGGAGTGGCGACTGCAGCACAGGAGAATATGGCGGAGGGTCAGGGACCGAAATTGCCGGCCCAACGGAGCAACTAGTGACCTTTCTCCAGGAGATATTTGCTCAGCAAAGAAAGGAATACCTGGATCCGATCAAGACTGGGATTGACTGTGGAGCAGAGACTGGAAACCTAGGGCCAGGTGATCCAGAAAGTGGAAGAGGCAATGGCTGGGCACAATGAGCAGCTAGCCGCGATGGCAGTGGAGATGGGGCTAATGAATGACCACGAGAAGAGGCTGAAAGAAAAAGTGCAGGATGTGGAGTACAAATCGCGCAGGCAGGACCTGAGGATTGTTGGCCTGCCGGAGGTCAGCGAGGGATCGGGCGCAGGCCCATATGTGGTGCGTATGTTCGAGAAGAGGTGGACAGGGAGCACAGAGCGCTTCTGAGGAAGCCACTGAGGAATGAGCCGTCGAGGGCGATGGCGGTACGAATGCACCGGTTCCTGGACAAGGAACAGATCTTGAGGTGGGCCAGGCAATGAGCTGCGTATTTACCAGGACTTGGGTGCGGAACTGGCCAAAAGAAGGGCGAGTTTCAACAACGTGTAATAAGCCCTCTTTAGGAAGGGGCTGAAGTTCGGCATGCTGTATCCAGTGCGTTTATGGGTCACTTATGAGGGCCGGGATATTTACTTCGGATCGCCAGATGAGGAGATGAACTTTGTTAAGGACAGGGGCACGGCAGGTGACGGAGGACATTGAACTTGGGGGCGAGTAGTTGTATTCTTAATATTCAGCTAAATTTCTTTTGTTCTTTGGGTTTTGTATGTATTGTTTAGCACTAAGTTTTGGGCCGTTGCTCAGTTTTGTATGCGGGTTAACTTTGTTCTTAATGGGGATGGTGAGTACAATTTTCGTCTTTGTTGGAGATTGTGATGTTTTGCATGTTTGTTCTAGCGGGGGGGAAGGGAGATCAGTGGGGGGTGGGCACCAAGGGCAGGGGCTACCAGGCTAGCTGGGCGGGCTAGATCACAGAAGCGCAGTTTGGGGGGGGGGGGTTGAGCAGGTGATAAATTTGTTGAGGGGGGTTGGGTTGGGATTGTTGTTTTGTTATGGGGAGGGAGTGGGGTATTGATCTGCTGACAGGGAAGGGACTGGCGATTGGAGACAAATTGGGGTCGATGACAGTGGGTGCCGAGGGGGGGCCTGAGGAGGCACAGGACGCAGGTTGGAGGCTGGCCTAAGAAGTGTTATGATTGATCGGAGGGGTGGGAGTGGTGTGCCCTACGACCAGGCTGATCACATGGAACGTGAGAGAGTTGAATGGGCCGGTCAGGAGGGCTCGCGTGTTCCCGCATCTAAAGACTTTGAAGGCGGACATGGCAATGCTACAGGAGACACTCCTGAGGGTGGTGGGTCAGACTAGGCTGAAGAAGGGGTCGGTTGGGCAGGTATTTCATTCGGGGCTAGACTGTAAAACTAGGGGGGGGGTAACTATTTTGATCAATAATGATTTTGATGGAGTTTGATCTGATATCCACAGGGAAGGCGGTGGGGCAGTTGAAGGCAAGAGAGGAGGTGTATGAATATGGGGAGAAGGCCAGCAGGATGTTAGCACACCAGCTCAAGGAACGGGAGGCGACCAGGGAGATAGGAAGAGTGTAGGATAGGGGGAACACAGTTTTGGACCCAGCGGGGGTGAACGGGGTGTTCAAGGAATTTTACAGTCGGCTGTATGAGTCGGAGCCCCCAGCTGGGGTGGAGGGGGATGAGGCAATTCCTGGAGGGTTTGGAGTTTCCGATGGTGGAGGAAGGGTTGGTGGAGAGGCTGGGAGCCCTGATCGGGATTGTAGAAGTGGTAAAGGGACTGGAGGCCATGTAGTCGGGCAAGGCTGGATACGCAGTTTTATAAAATGTTTTCTTGGGCGCTGGGTCCGTTATTGGTGAGGGCGTTTAATGAAGCTGGGGAGTGGGGTGTTCTTCCCCCAATAATGTCACATGCTTCGATTTCATTGATTCTGAAGCGGGAGAAGGACCCAGAACAATTCGGGTCATATAGCCCAATATCCCTACTAAATGTAGACGCCAAATTGCTGGCCAAGATTTTGGCCTCGAGAATAGAGGATTGTGTCCTGGGCATGATAGTGGAGGACCAGACGGGATTTGTCAAAGGAAGGCAGTTAACAGCCAACGTTAGAAGGCACTTAATGTCATCATGATGCCCTCCGATGGGAGGGAGGTGGAGGTGGTGGTCGCTATGGACGCGAAGAAGGCCTTCGACCCGGTGGAGTGGAAGTATTTGTGGGAGGTCCTGGGGCTGTTTGGGTTTGGGCAGGGTGTTGTGGAGTGGGCCCGGTTGCTGTATCAGGTGTGGCGAGTGTGCGGACGAACCGAGTGAGCTTGGGCTATTTTAAACTGGCCAGGGGACGAGGAAGGGATGTCCACTCTCCTCACTATTGTTTGCCTTGGCTATTGATACAGGATAAGGTATTTTCAAAAATGGTAGAAGGGGAGGGAAAGGTCTTGGAGATTTATAAAGAGCTCATGGAGTGGGAGGGAGGTAAAGCGCAAGTGGGAAGATGAGCTGAGTAAGGAGCTAGAGGCAGGTCTGTGGGATGATGCTCTGAGTAGAGTCAACACATCCTCATCATGTGTCAGGCTCAGCGTGATACAATTCAAGGTGGTTCACCAGACAAAAATGACGGTGGTCCGGATGAGCAGGTTTTTTGGGGTGGAGGAAAGGTGTGTGGGAGGTCCCGCAAATCATGTCCACATGTTTTGGGCATGTCCGAAGCTTGGGAGATTCTGGCAGGGGTTTGCGGATATCATGTCCATGGTGCTAAAAACGAGGGTGGCGCCGAGTCCAGAGGTGGTGATTTTTGGAGTGCCGGAACACCCGGGAGTCCAGGGGGGGCGAGAGAGGCTGATGTTTTGGCCTTCGCCTCCTTGGTAGCCCGGAGACGGATCCTATTAAGGAGGGACTCGGAGCCCCCAAAATCAGGGATATGGGTTAGCGACATAGCTGGGGAAGTTCACCCGGAGAGGATCAATGTTAGGGTTCGTCCGGAGGTGACGGATGTTTATCAACTTCTTCGGGGAAAACTAAACTGTTAGCAGATACAATAAAGGGAGGGGTTAGTTTAGTTTAGGCGGGATCAGCGAGAAGAGATGGAGGGACTTGGGAATTTTGTCTATAAGCTATGTTGGCTGGGTATGATTGTTGGTTGGGGGGTTGGGGGGGGTCACGTACCAAATTATGTTTACATTTGTATTTGTATCTTCTGTTGTTAGAAAACCATATATGGCCTTCCGGTTGCGGCGATGCGGAGCTAAGCCGTGCCTTTCGGCAGCTCCCGCGACTACAGACTTTCGGGCTCTCCAGAGGAGCCCCAACGGAGCTGTTTTGATTCAATCCCGTGTGGGAAGGTTCAGTGAGGTCCCCCCTCACAATATATGGCAGAGATCAGCGGTGGAGCGACGAGGAAAGAGGCCCTGCAGCAGAGACCAAAACGAGGGGAAAGAAACAAGACGGAGAGCGAGCAGCGTGGGGCCCAGACCAGCAGGACTTCCTCAAGCGATGTGTGGAGGAGCTGAAAAAGGAGGTGCTGGCGCCGATGCTGTTGGCGATCGAGGGGCTGAAGGAGACCCAGAAGACCCAGGCGGTGGAGCTTCGTGTGGTGAATGAGAAAGTGAATACCAACGAGGACGAGATCCTGGGCCTGGCGGTAAAAATGGAGGCGCACGAGGCGGTGCACAGGAGGTGGGCCGAGAGAATTGAGGTCCTGGAGAACAGGTCGAGAAGGAACAACCTCCGGATTCTGGGTCTTCCCGAAGGAGTGGAGGGAGCTGATGCCGGGACGTACGTGAGTACGATGCTCCATTTGCTGATGGGTGCGGAGGCCTCTCCGACCCCCCTGGAGCTGGAAGGAGCTCATCGGGTCCTGGCGAGGAGACCCAAGGCAGATGAGCCGCCAAGGGCGATAGTGGCACGGTTCCACTGCTTCGCGGACAAAGAAAGTGTGCTGAGATGGGCCAAGAAGGTGCGGAGCAGCAGATGGGAGAACGCAGTGATCCGAGTATACCAGGATTGGAGCGCGGAGGTGGCAAAGAAGAGAGCTGGCTTCAACCGGGCCAAGGCGGTGCCGCATAAAAAAAGTCAGGTTCGGCATGCTGCAGCCTGCGCGACTGTGGGTTACTTATCAGGACCGACACCATTATTTTGAAATGCCAGAAGAGGCTTGGACCTTTATTCAGATGGAAAAACTGGACTCGAACTGAGGAGATGTGGTTGTACAGGGGGTTGTAAATATGGGGAAAGAACATTGCATGGGTGGGATAATGGACGGGGATGTGGGTAGAGTCCTAGTTAAAATTCCTAAAATTTCCTTTTTTCTTTTCTGCGGACAAGATGATGATGATGGGGAATGTGGGCGTCGGTGCTGGACGGAGATGAGACTCGGGGATGAGGGAACTGGGATAATGGCCGCAATAGGAGCTGCGCCATAGGGGGCGGAGCCGGCTCAGGAAAGCGTGGGCTTTTTCCCGCGCCAAAAAGGCCGGGGGGGGGGGGGGAGGGGATGAAGGAAGGTAAGGAGGAGGAGAGACTCCCACACGGGGAGATCAACGGGAAGGCGGGGGAAGCCGGGGTCAGCAGAAGTCAGCTGACTCACGGAAGTAATATGGGGGGAGCAAAAGAGCTAGATGTGGATCTAGCGGGGGGCGGGGGGTGGGGAGTTTAGGGTTGCTGCTGCACTGTCTGAGGGGGAACTGAGAATGGAATAGGTGGTCGGGGCGGGGGTCCCCCGCCTGGGGGACTGGAGGGTGCGGGAGGCGCAAGCACGGGACTGGCCTAAGATAGGAGATGGCTAGTCGGGGGGGCGTTAGGTAACCCCCCAATCTGGCTGATCACGTGGAATGGGAGAGGCCTAAATGGGCCGGTTAAGAGGGCCCGAGTGTTTGCGCACCTAAAGGGACTGAAGGCAAACGTGGTCATGCTTCAGGAGACACATTTGAAGGTGGCAGATCAGGTCAGGTTAAGGAAGGGATGGGTGGGACATGTGTTCCATTCGAGGCTGGATGCGAAGAATAGAGGGGTGGCAATATTGGTGGGAAAGGGGGTCGTTTGTGGCCAAGAACATAGTAGCGGACAAGGGAGATCGATACGTGATGGTGAGTGGTAGGTTGCAGGGGACGGAGGTGGTACTGGTGAATGTATATGCCCCAAACTGGGACGATGCTGGATTCATGAAACGGATGTTGGGGTGTATTCCGGACCTGGAGGTGGGGAGTTTGATAATGGGTGGGGATTTTAACACGGTGCTGGACCCAGCATTAGGTTGTTCCAGATCTAGGACGGGAAGAGGCCGGCTGCGGCCAAGGTGCTTTGGGGGTTTATGGATCAGATGGGGGGAGTAGATCCGTGGAGATTTGCCAGGCATTTGGCCAGAAAATTTTCTTTTTTCTCCCACGTTTATAAGGCCTACTCCCGGATAGATTTTTTTGTTCTGGGCAGGGCATTGATCCCGAAAGTGGAGGGAACGGAGTATTCGGCCATAGCCATTTCAGACCATGCCCCGCACTGGGTGGAGCTGCAGCTGGGGGAGGAGAGGGACCAACGCCCATTGTGGAGGTTGGATGTGGGACTGCTGGCAGACGAGGAAGTGTGCGGGAGGGTGCGAGGGTGTATTGAAAGGTATCTGGAGGCTAACGACAATGGGGAGGTGCAGGTGGGAGTAGTATGGGAGGCGCTGAAGGCGGTGGTCAGGGGAGAGTTTATCTCCATCAGGGCTCACAGGGTGAAGAGAGAGGGCAGGGAAAGGGAGAGGTTAGTGGGGGAGATTTTAAGGGTGGACAGGAGTTATGCAGAGGCTCCGGATGAGGGACTGCTCAGGGAGAGACAAAGTCTCCAGAAGGAGTTCGACCTGTTGACTACAGGGAAGGTAGAGGCATAGTGGAGGAAGGCACAGGGGGCGATATACGAATATGGGGAGAAGGCGAGCCGGATGCTGGCACACCAGCTCCGTAAGAGGATGGCAGCGAGAGAAATAGGTGGAGTCCCAAGATGGCAGGGGAACTACGGTGCGGAGGGCAGGGAAAGTGAATGAGGCTTTTAAGGCCTTTTATGAGGAACCGTATAGGTCCCAGCCCCCAGGGGGAAAAGAGGGGATGCGGCAATTCTTGGATCAGTTGAGGTTCCCAAGGGTGGAGGTACAGGAGGTGGCTGGTTTGGGGGCACCAATCGGGGTGGAGGAGCTGGTTAAAGGACTGAGGAGCATGCAGGCAGGGAAGGCCCCGGGGCCGGATGGGTTCCCGGTGGAGTTCTACAGGAAATATGTAGACCTGTTAGCCCCGTTGCTGGTAAGGACCTTCAATGAATCAAGGGAGGGGGGGGGACCCTGCCCCCGACAATGTCGGAGGCGACGATCTCTTTGATCTTGAAGCGGGATAAGGACCCACTGCAATGTGGGTCGTATAGACCGATCTCGCTCCTTAATGTAGACGCTAAGTTGCTGGCGAAAATGTTGGCCATGTGGATTGAGGACTGTGTACCGAGGGTGATCCATGAGGACCAGACGGGATTCGTAAAGGGTAGGCAGTTAAATACTAATGTGCAAAGGCTCCTAAATGTGATAATGATGCCATCGGTGGAGGGAGAAGCGGAGATAGTGACAGCCATGGATGCGGAGAAGGCCTTCGATCGGGTAGAGTGGGAGTATCTCTAGGAAGTGTTGAGGAGGTTCGGGGGAGGGTTTATCAGTTGGGTTAAGCTCCTGTATAAAGCCCCGGTGGCGAGTGTGGTCACGAACCGGCGGAGGTCGGAGTATTTCCGGCTGTATCGAGGGACGAGGCAGGGGTGCCCCCTGCCCCCTCTGCTGTTTGCATTAGCAATTGAACCTTTGGCCATGGCGTTAAGGGAGTCGGGGAAATGGAAGGGGGTGGTTTGAGGGAGAGAGGAACATCGAGTGTTGCTGTGCCCAGACGACCTGTTGCTGTATGTGACGGATCCAGTGGAGGGGATGGTTGAGGTTATGCAAATCCCAGGGGAGTTTGGAGACTTTTCGGGCTATAAGCTCAATGTGGGAAAGAGTGAGATCTTTGTGGTCCATCCGGGGGACCAGGGAAGAGGGATAGACGACCTGCCGTTGAGGAGGGCGGAAAGGAGCTTTTGATACTTGGGGATTCAGGTAGCTAGGAGCTGGGGGGCACTGCACAAACTTAATTTGTCGCGTTTGGTGGAACGGATGGAGGAGGATTTTAAAAGGTGGGACATGTTGCCACTCTTGCTGGCGGGTAGGGTACAGTCGGTTAAAGTGGTGGTCCTCCCGAGATTTCTTTTTGTATTCCAATGCCTCCCAATTGTGATCACTAAGAGGGTAAGCAGGAGCATTACGGGATTTGTGTGGGCAAGCAAGACCCCGAGGGTAAGGAGGGGATTCTTGGAGCGTAGCAGAGACAGAGGAGGGTTGGCGTTGCCGAATTTGGAGCGTTACTACTGGGCAGCCAACGTGGCAATGATCCGTAAGTGGGTAATGGAGGGAGAGGGGGCGGCGTGGAAGAGGTTGGAGATGGCGTCCTGCAAAGGAATGAGCCTGGGGGCGCTGGTGACGGCACCGCTGCCGATCTCGCCAACAAAGTACACCACGAGCCGGGTGGTGGCGGCAACGTTAAAGATCTGGGGGCAGTGGAGACGACACAGGGGTGCGACGGGAGCCTCGGTGTGATCCCCGATTAGAGACAACCATCGGTTTGTCCCAGGAAGGATGGACGGGGGGTTTCAGAGCTGGCATCGGGCAGGGATCAGAAGAATGGGGGACCTGTTCATTGACGGGACGTTTGCGAGCTTAGGCGCGCTGGAGGAGAGGTTTGGGCTACCCCCGGGAAACGCTTTCAGGTATATGCAAGTGAGGGCGTTTGTGAGGCGGCTGGTGAGGGAATTTCCGCTACTCCCGGCACAGGGGATTCAAGATAGGGTGATTTTGGGCGTATGGGTCGGAGAGGGCAAGGTGTCGGCGATATACCAGGAGATGAAAGAAGAGGGGGAGGCTTTGGTAGAGGAGCTGAAGGGTAAATGGGAGGAGGAGTTGGGGGAGGAGATTGAGGAGGGGCTATGGGCTGATGCCCTAAGTAGGGTTAATTCCTCTTACTCGTGTGCCAGGCTTAGCCTGATACAATTGAAGGTGGTTCATAGAGCACATATGACGGGGGCGAGGCTGAGTAGGGTCTTTGGGGTGGATGACAGATGTGGGAGGTGTTCAGGAAGTCCGGCGAACCATGTCCATATGTTTTGGTCATGCCAGGCACTGGAGGGGTTCTGGAGGGGAGTTGCGGGAACAGTATCTAAGGTGGTGAAAGTCCGGGTCAAGCCAAGCTGAGGGCTAGCACTGTTTGGAGAAGTGGACGAGCCGGGAGTGCAGGAGGCGAAAGAGGCTGGCATTCTGGCCTTTGCGTTCTTAGTAGCCCGGCGAAGGATCTTGCTAATGTGGAAGGAGGTGAAGCCCCCCAGCGTGGAGGCCTGGATAAATGGTATGGCTGGCTTTATCAAGTTGGAAAGGATAAAGTTTGCCTTGAGAGGGTCTGCACAGGGGTTCTACAGGCGGTGGCAACCGTTCCTAGACCATCTCGCGGAACGTTAGAGGAAGGTCGGACAGCAGCAACAGCAACCCAGGAGGGGGGAGGGGAGGGGGGGACAGCGGTTGTGTTGAGGAGGGGGGGGGGGGGGGGGGGGGGAGGAGGAGGAAGGGGGGGTTTTCAGGGGGGCATTTGAACAAGAAAACACATGGTAGGATCCGGAAACTGACATGTATGGGAAGAATCCACTGTACAAAGTTTTGCATCTTATTGATTTGCCATGTTCATGTCTTGCCACGCAAGTTCCTTTTTCTTTTTTTTGTTACGGGGGGGGGGGGGGGGGGGGGGGGGGGAGGTTTGTTTGTAAGGTAGAAAATATTGTTATTGAAAAATTCTTAATAAAAACATATTATAAAAAAAATTAAAAAAAATAAAACCATATATGCCTTAAGATGTTTGTTTAAAAAAAATCATAATTGGGACACGTTTGTTTAATTATAATATCACCAAGTATGTATTTGTCTCTACTGTTAACTGCTAGACATGACTAAGATAAAGATATATCTGAACTGTACTCTCCTTCCATTGCCCAGTGTTTCTGTAAGGCACACGAGCTGTAACTGCTCAATGATCAATTGAGTTTGTGTGTGAACTGTGTGACTCCTGCCTCTCTCTAACTAATATATCAAGGGTCCTTGAGTTGTATCTGTAGACTGAGCTGAAGCAACTAGTTTCTCATCACTAGTTTTCTGTCTTGAAGCATTTACCAGCTCGCAAGCAGCAGCCTGTGGCGGCCTGTTTGTTTTTAACCCTTTCAGGTGGAGACCAGTTCAATTGAAGAATTCCAAAGGGAATTAGACTGTAATCTGAAAAGGGAGAATGTGCAGGGTTACGGGGAGAATGTGGGGGAACGATACTTAGTGAATTACTTATTCAAAAAGCCAGTGCAGACGCCATTGGTTAAATGGTCTCCTTCTGCTTAACAATCCTGTCTGAGTGAACGGCCTCCCTCGTCTGTCCAACAGTAATTGGCCGGCTATGGCAATAGTGTGGCGCGATTTAGAATGATGCTAATGTCAAGAATTCGATCCCCAGACAGCTATGGTAGTTCATGGAGTCCCACCGCCTCCTGTTGCTCCATGTTTTGGATTTTGTTTATTGTTACATGTACTGAGGAACAGTGAAAGTATTTTTCTGCGAGCAGATCATTAAGTGCATGAAAAGAAATTGAAATAAAAGAAAATACATAATAGGGCAACACAAAGTACACAATGTAACACCGGCATCGGGTGAAGCATACAGGGGTGTAATGTTAATGAGGTCAGTCCACAAGAGGGTCGTTTAGGAGTCTGGAAACAGCAGGGAAGAAGCTGTTTTTGAGTCTTTGTGCGTGTTCTCAGACTTCTGTATTTCCTGCCCGATGTTGGAAGTTGGAAGAGTGAGTAAGCGGGTGGGAAGGGTTTTTGATTATGCTGCCCGCTTTCCCCAGGCAGCGGGGGGTGT